>NC_132899.1:0-10000 GCF_030463535.1 Salminus brasiliensis
TCTAACCCTAACCCTAACCCTAACCCTAACCTAACCCTAACCCCTAACCCTAACCCTAACCCTAACCCTAACCCTAACCCTAACCTAACCCTAACCCTAACCTACCCTAACCCTAACCCTAACCCTAACCCTAACCCTAACCCTAACCCTAACCCTAACCCTAACCCTAACCCTAACCCTAACCCTAACCCTAACCCTAACCCTAACCCTAACCCTAACCCTAACCCTAACCCTAACCCTAACCCTAACCCTAACCCTAACCCTAACCCTAACCCTAACCCTAACCCTAACCCTAACCCTAACCCTAACCCTAACCCTAACCCTAACCCTAACCCTAACCCTAACCCTAACCCTAACCCTACCCTAACCCTAACCCTAACCCTAACCCTAACCCTAACCCTAACCCTAACCCTAACCCTAACCCTAACCTAACCCTAACCCTAACCCTAACCCTAACCCTAACCTAACCCTAACCCTAACCCTAACCTCTAACCCTAACCCCTAACCCTAACCTACCCTAACCCTAACCCTAACCCTAACCCTAACCCTAACCTAACCCTAACCCTAACCCTAACCCTAACCCTAACCCTAACCCTAACCCTAACCCCTAACCCTAACCCTAACCCTAACCCTAACCCTAACCCTAACCCTAACCCTAACCCTAACCCTAACCCTAACCCTAACCCTAACCCTAACCCTAACCCTAACCCTAACCCCTAACCCTAACCCTAACCCTAACCCTAACCCTAACCCTAACCCTAACCCTAACCCTAACCCTAACCCTAACCCTAACCCTAACCCTAACCCTAACCCTAACCCTAACCCTAACCCTAACCCTAACCCTAACCCTAACCCTAACCCTAACCCTAACCCTAACCTAACCTAACCCTAACCCTAACCCTAACCCTAACCCTAACCCTAACCCTAACCCTAACCCTAACCCTAACCCTAACCCTAACCCTAACCCTAACCCTAACCCTAACCCTAACCCTAACCCTAACCCTAACCCTAACCCTAACCCTAACCCTAACCCTAACCCTAACCCTAACCCTAACCCTAACCCTAACCCTAACCCTAACCCTAACCCTAACCCTAACCCTAACCCTAACCCTAACCCTAACCCTAACCCTAACCCTAACCCTAACCCTAACCCTAACCCTAACCCTAACCCTAACCCTAACCCTAACCCTAACCCTAACCCTAACCCTAACCCTAACCCTAACCCTAACCCTAACCCTAACCCTAACCCTAACCCTAACCCTAACCCTAACCCTAACCCTAACCCTAACCCTAACCCTAACCCTAACCCTAACCCTAACCCTAACCCTAACCCTAACCCTAACCCTAACCCTAACCCTAACCCTAACCCTAACCCTAACCCTAACCCTAACCCTAACCCTAACCCTAACCCTAACCCTAACCCTAACCCTAACCCTAACCCTAACCCTAACCCTAACCCTAACCCTAACCCTAACCCTAACCCTAACCCTAACCCTAACCCTAACCCTAACCCTAACCCTAACCCTAACCCTAACCCTAACCCTAACCCTAACCCTAACCCTAACCCTAACCCTAACCCTAACCCTAACCCTAACCCTAACCCTAACCCTAACCCTAACCCTAACCCTAACCCTAACCCTAACCCTAACCCTAACCCTAACCCTAACCCTAACCCTAACCCTAACCCTAACCCTAACCCTAACCCTAACCCTAACCCTAACCCTAACCCTAACCCTAACCCTAACCCTAACCCTAACCCTAACCCTAACCCTAACCCTAACCCTAACCCTAACCCTAACCCTAACCCTAACCCTAACCCTAACCCTAACCCTAACCCTAACCCTAACCCTAACCCTAACCCTAACCCTAACCCTAACCCTAACCCTAACCCTAACCCTAACCCTAACCCTAACCCTAACCCTAACCCTAACCCTAACCCTAACCCTAACCCTAACCCTAACCCTAACCCTAACCCTAACCCTAACCCTAACCCTAACCCTAACCCTAACCCTAACCCTAACCCTAACCCTAACCCTAACCCTAACCCTAACCCTAACCCTAACCCTAACCCTAACCCTAACCCTAACCCTAACCCTAACCCTAACCCTAACCCTAACCCTAACCCTAACCCTAACCCTAACCCTAACCCTAACCCTAACCCTAACCCTAACCCTAACCCTAACCCTAACCCTAACCCTAACCCTAACCCTAACCCTAACCCTAACCCTAACCCTAACCCTAACCCTAACCCTAACCCTAACCCTAACCCTAACCCTAACCCTAACCCTAACCCTAACCCTAACCCTAACCCTAACCCTAACCCTAACCCTAACCCTAACCCTAACCCTAACCCTAACCCTAACCCTAACCCTAACCCTAACCCTAACCCTAACCCTAACCCTAACCCTAACCCTAACCCTAACCCTAACCCTAACCCTAACCCTAACCCTAACCCTAACCCTAACCCTAACCCTAACCCTAACCCTAACCCTAACCCTAACCCTAACCCTAACCCTAACCCTAACCCTAACCCTAACCCTAACCCTAACCCTAACCCTAACCCTAACCCTAACCCTAACCCTAACCCTAACCCTAACCCTAACCCTAACCCTAACCCTAACCCTAACCCTAACCCTAACCCTAACCCTAACCCTAACCCTAACCCTAACCCTAACCCTAACCCTAACCCTAACCCTAACCCTAACCCTAACCCTAACCCTAACCCTAACCCTAACCCTAACCCTAACCCTAACCCTAACCCTAACCCTAACCCTAACCCTAACCCTAACCCTAACCCTAACCCTAACCCTAACCCTAACCCTAACCCTAACCCTAACCCTAACCCTAACCCTAACCCTAACCCTAACCCTAACCCTAACCCTAACCCTAACCCTAACCCTAACCCTAACCCTAACCCTAACCCTAACCCTAACCCTAACCCTAACCCTAACCCTAACCCTAACCCTAACCCTAACCCTAACCCTAACCCTAACCCTAACCCTAACCCTAACCCTAACCCTAACCCTAACCCTAACCCTAACCCTAACCCTAACCCTAACCCTAACCCTAACCCTAACCCTAACCCTAACCCTAACCCTAACCCTAACCCTAACCCTAACCCTAACCCTAACCCTAACCCTAACCCTAACCCTAACCCTAACCCTAACCCTAACCCTAACCCTAACCCTAACCCTAACCCTAACCCTAACCCTAACCCTAACCCTAACCCTAACCCTAACCCTAACCCTAACCCTAACCCTAACCCTAACCCTAACCCTAACCCTAACCCTAACCCTAACCCTAACCCTAACCCTAACCCTAACCCTAACCCTAACCCTAACCCTAACCCTAACCCTAACCCTAACCCTAACCCTAACCCTAACCCTAACCCTAACCCTAACCCTAACCCTAACCCTAACCCTAACCCTAACCCTAACCCTAACCCTAACCCTAACCCTAACCCTAACCCTAACCCTAACCCTAACCCTAACCCTAACCCTAACCCTAACCCTAACCCTAACCCTAACCCTAACCCTAACCCTAACCCTAACCCTAACCCTAACCCTAACCCTAACCCTAACCCTAACCCTAACCCTAACCCTAACCCTAACCCTAACCCTAACCCTAACCCTAACCCTAACCCTAACCCTAACCCTAACCCTAACCCTAACCCTAACCCTAACCCTAACCCTAACCCTAACCCTAACCCTAACCCTAACCCTAACCCTAACCCTAACCCTAACCCTAACCCTAACCCTAACCCTAACCCTAACCCTAACCCTAACCCTAACCCTAACCCTAACCCTAACCCTAACCCTAACCCTAACCCTAACCCTAACCCTAACCCTAACCCTAACCCTAACCCTAACCCTAACCCTAACCCTAACCCTAACCCTAACCCTAACCCTAACCCTAACCCTAACCCTAACCCTAACCCTAACCCTAACCCTAACCCTAACCCTAACCCTAACCCTAACCCTAACCCTAACCCTAACCCTAACCCTAACCCTAACCCTAACCCTAACCCTAACCCTAACCCTAACCCTAACCCTAACCCTAACCCTAACCCTAACCCTAACCCTAACCCTAACCCTAACCCTAACCCTAACCCTAACCCTAACCCTAACCCTAACCCTAACCCTAACCCTAACCCTAACCCTAACCCTAACCCTAACCCTAACCCTAACCCTAACCCTAACCCTAACCCTAACCCTAACCCTAACCCTAACCCTAACCCTAACCCTAACCCTAACCCTAACCCTAACCCTAACCCTAACCCTAACCCTAACCCTAACCCTAACCCTAACCCTAACCCTAACCCTAACCCTAACCCTAACCCTAACCCTAACCCTAACCCTAACCCTAACCCTAACCCTAACCCTAACCCTAACCCTAACCCTAACCCTAACCCTAACCCTAACCCTAACCCTAACCCTAACCCTAACCCTAACCCTAACCCTAACCCTAACCCTAACCCTAACCCTAACCCTAACCCTAACCCTAACCCTAACCCTAACCCTAACCCTAACCCTAACCCTAACCCTAACCCTAACCCTAACCCTAACCCTAACCCTAACCCTAACCCTAACCCTAACCCTAACCCTAACCCTAACCCTAACCCTAACCCTAACCCTAACCCTAACCCTAACCCTAACCCTAACCCTAACCCTAACCCTAACCCTAACCCTAACCCTAACCCTAACCCTAACCCTAACCCTAACCCTAACCCTAACCCTAACCCTAACCCTAACCCTAACCCTAACCCTAACCCTAACCCTAACCCTAACCCTAACCCTAACCCTAACCCTAACCCTAACCCTAACCCTAACCCTAACCCTAACCCTAACCCTAACCCTAACCCTAACCCTAACCCTAACCCTAACCCTAACCCTAACCCTAACCCTAACCCTAACCCTAACCCTAACCCTAACCCTAACCCTAACCCTAACCCTAACCCTAACCCTAACCCTAACCCTAACCCTAACCCTAACCCTAACCCTAACCCTAACCCTAACCCTAACCCTAACCCTAACCCTAACCCTAACCCTAACCCTAACCCTAACCCTAACCCTAACCCTAACCCTAACCCTAACCCTAACCCTAACCCTAACCCTAACCCTAACCCTAACCCTAACCCTAACCCTAACCCTAACCCTAACCCTAACCCTAACCCTAACCCTAACCCTAACCCTAACCCTAACCCTAACCCTAACCCTAACCCTAACCCTAACCCTAACCCTAACCCTAACCCTAACCCTAACCCTAACCCTAACCCTAACCCTAACCCTAACCCTAACCCTAACCCTAACCCTAACCCTAACCCTAACCCTAACCCTAACCCTAACCCTAACCCTAACCCTAACCCTAACCCTAACCCTAACCCTAACCCTAACCCTAACCCTAACCCTAACCCTAACCCTAACCCTAACCCTAACCCTAACCCTAACCCTAACCCTAACCCTAACCCTAACCCTAACCCTAACCCTAACCCTAACCCTAACCCTAACCCTAACCCTAACCCTAACCCTAACCCTAACCCTAACCCTAACCCTAACCCTAACCCTAACCCTAACCCTAACCCTAACCCTAACCCTAACCCTAACCCTAACCCTAACCCTAACCCTAACCCTAACCCTAACCCTAACCCTAACCCTAACCCTAACCCTAACCCTAACCCTAACCCTAACCCTAACCCTAACCCTAACCCTAACCCTAACCCTAACCCTAACCCTAACCCTAACCCTAACCCTAACCCTAACCCTAACCCTAACCCTAACCCTAACCCTAACCCTAACCCTAACCCTAACCCTAACCCTAACCCTAACCCTAACCCTAACCCTAACCCTAACCCTAACCCTAACCCTAACCCTAACCCTAACCCTAACCCTAACCCTAACCCTAACCCTAACCCTAACCCTAACCCTAACCCTAACCCTAACCCTAACCCTAACCCTAACCCTAACCCTAACCCTAACCCTAACCCTAACCCTAACCCTAACCCTAACCCTAACCCTAACCCTAACCCTAACCCTAACCCTAACCCTAACCCTAACCCTAACCCTAACCCTAACCCTAACCCTAACCCTAACCCTAACCCTAACCCTAACCCTAACCCTAACCCTAACCCTAACCCTAACCCTAACCCTAACCCTAACCCTAACCCTAACCCTAACCCTAACCCTAACCCTAACCCTAACCCTAACCCTAACCCTAACCCTAACCCTAACCCTAACCCTAACCCTAACCCTAACCCTAACCCTAACCCTAACCCTAACCCTAACCCTAACCCTAACCCTAACCCTAACCCTAACCCTAACCCTAACCCTAACCCTAACCCTAACCCTAACCCTAACCCTAACCCTAACCCTAACCCTAACCCTAACCCTAACCCTAACCCTAACCCTAACCCTAACCCTAACCCTAACCCTAACCCTAACCCTAACCCTAACCCTAACCCTAACCCTAACCCTAACCCTAACCCTAACCCTAACCCTAACCCTAACCCTAACCCTAACCCTAACCCTAACCCTAACCCTAACCCTAACCCTAACCCTAACCCTAACCCTAACCCTAACCCTAACCCTAACCCTAACCCTAACCCTAACCCTAACCCTAACCCTAACCCTAACCCTAACCCTAACCCTAACCCTAACCCTAACCCTAACCCTAACCCTAACCCTAACCCTAACCCTAACCCTAACCCTAACCCTAACCCTAACCCTAACCCTAACCCTAACCCTAACCCTAACCCTAACCCTAACCCTAACCCTAACCCTAACCCTAACCCTAACCCTAACCCTAACCCTAACCCTAACCCTAACCCTAACCCTAACCCTAACCCTAACCCTAACCCTAACCCTAACCCTAACCCTAACCCTAACCCTAACCCTAACCCTAACCCTAACCCTAACCCTAACCCTAACCCTAACCCTAACCCTAACCCTAACCCTAACCCTAACCCTAACCCTAACCCTAACCCTAACCCTAACCCTAACCCTAACCCTAACCCTAACCCTAACCCTAACCCTAACCCTAACCCTAACCCTAACCCTAACCCTAACCCTAACCCTAACCCTAACCCTAACCCTAACCCTAACCCTAACCCTAACCCTAACCCTAACCCTAACCCTAACCCTAACCCTAACCCTAACCCTAACCCTAACCCTAACCCTAACCCTAACCCTAACCCTAACCCTAACCCTAACCCTAACCCTAACCCTAACCCTAACCCTAACCCTAACCCTAACCCTAACCCTAACCCTAACCCTAACCCTAACCCTAACCCTAACCCTAACCCTAACCCTAACCCTAACCCTAACCCTAACCCTAACCCTAACCCTAACCCTAACCCTAACCCTAACCCTAACCCTAACCCTAACCCTAACCCTAACCCTAACCCTAACCCTAACCCTAACCCTAACCCTAACCCTAACCCTAACCCTAACCCTAACCCTAACCCTAACCCTAACCCTAACCCTAACCCTAACCCTAACCCTAACCCTAACCCTAACCCTAACCCTAACCCTAACCCTAACCCTAACCCTAACCCTAACCCTAACCCTAACCCTAACCCTAACCCTAACCCTAACCCTAACCCTAACCCTAACCCTAACCCTAACCCTAACCCTAACCCTAACCCTAACCCTAACCCTAACCCTAACCCTAACCCTAACCCTAACCCTAACCCTAACCCTAACCCTAACCCTAACCCTAACCCTAACCCTAACCCTAACCCTAACCCTAACCCTAACCCTAACCCTAACCCTAACCCTAACCCTAACCCTAACCCTAACCCTAACCCTAACCCTAACCCTAACCCTAACCCTAACCCTAACCCTAACCCTAACCCTAACCCTAACCCTAACCCTAACCCTAACCCTAACCCTAACCCTAACCCTAACCCTAACCCTAACCCTAACCCTAACCCTAACCCTAACCCTAACCCTAACCCTAACCCTAACCCTAACCCTAACCCTAACCCTAACCCTAACCCTAACCTAACCCTAACCCTAACCCTAACCCTAACCCTAACCCTAACCCTAACCCTAACCCTAACCCTAACCTAACCCTAACCCTAACCCTAACCCTAACCCTAACCCTAACCCTAACCCTAACCCTAACCCTAACCCTAACCCTAACCCTAACCCTAACCCTAACCCTAACCCTAACCCTAACCCTAACCCTAACCCTAACCCTAACCCTAACCCTAACCCTAACCCTAACCCTAACCCTAACCCTAACCCTAACCCTAACCCTAACCCTAACCCTAACCCTAACCCTAACCCTAACCCTAACCCTAACCCTAACCCTAACCCTAACCCTAACCCTAACCCTAACCCTAACCCTAACCCTAACCCTAACCCTAACCCTAACCCTAACCCTAACCCTAACCCTAACCCTAACCCTAACCCTAACCCTAACCCTAACCCTAACCCTAACCCTAACCCTAACCCTAACCCTAACCCTAACCCTAACCCTAACCCTAACCCTAACCCTAACCCTAACCCTAACCTTTACCTTAACCCTAGCCCCAGCCCCCAACCCTAATCATAACCTAAGCCCTAACCCTAAACCTAACCCTAACCCAACCTTAACC
Source organism: Salminus brasiliensis (assembly GCF_030463535.1). Taxonomy (NCBI): domain Eukaryota; kingdom Metazoa; phylum Chordata; class Actinopteri; order Characiformes; family Bryconidae; genus Salminus; species Salminus brasiliensis. The sequence goes on from NC_132899.1 coordinate 8,597, forward strand.
CTAACCCTAACCTTAACCCTAGCCCCAGCCCCCAACCCTAACCCTAATCTTAACCTAACCCTAACCTTAACCTTAACCCTAACCCCAGCCCCCAACCCTAATCATAACCTAAGCCCTAACCCTAAACCTAACCCTAACCCTAACCTTAACCTTAACCCTAGCCCCAGCCCCCAACCCTAAACCTAACTCTAACCCTAACCCTTAACTTTACACCTGTTCACTCCCTGCTTTACTGTAGCATTGGGGAGAGAGAACAGGTGAACAAACAAGGCCAAGTAGATCTAGAGGGTGTCCTGCTCAGTCTAGTGGCACACTCCTCACTCTGCTCGCCTCACTCTGCTCTCTTTAGGCCTACTACAGGACCAAAAGCCCGATAGCAATGCTTAACAAGCGCTGGCCCGTGCACTACCCTTGATCTTCCTACTCAACCATGCAGTCTGATGGATTGTAATGGGGGAAGTCATTGTACATAACAAAAACCTAACCCTAACCCTAACCCTAACCCTAACCCTAACCCTAACCCTAACCTAACCCTAACCCTAACCCTAACCCTAACCCTAACCCTAACCCTAACCCTACCCTAACCCTAACCCTAACCCTAACCCTAACCCTAACCCTAACCCTAACCTAACCCTAACCCTAACCCTAACCCTAACCCTAACCCTAACCCTAACCCTAACCTAACCCTAACCCTAACCCTAACCCTAACCCTAACCCTAACCCTAACCCTAACCTAACCCTAACCCTAACCCTAACCCTAACCCTAACCCTAACCCTAACCCTAACCCTAACCTAACCCTAACCCTAACCCTAACCCTAACCCTAACCCTAACCTAACCCTAACCCTAACCCTAACCCTAACCCTAACCCTAACCCTAACCTAACCCTAACCCTAACCCTAACCCTAACCCTAACCCTAACCCTAACCCTACCCTAACCCTAACCCTAACCCTAACCCTAACCCTAACCCTAACCCTAACCCTAAACCCTAACCCTAACCCTAACCCTAACCCTAACCCTAACCCTAACCCTAACCCTAACCTAACCCTAACCCTAACCCTAACCCTAACCCTAACCCTAACCCTAACCCTAACCTAACCCTAACCTAACCCTAACCCTAACCCTAACCCTAACCCTAACCCTAACCCTAACCCTAACCCTAACCTAACCCTAACCCTAACCCTAACCCTAACCCTAACCCTAACCCTAACCCTAACCTAACCCTAACCCTAACCCTAACCCTAACCCTAACCCTAACCCTAACCTAACCCTAACCCTAACCCTAACCCTAACCCTAACCTAACCCTAACCCTAACCCTAACCCTAACCCTAACCCTAACCTAACCCTAACCCTAACCCTAACCCTAACCCTAACCCTAACCTAACCCTAACCCTAACCCTAAC
>NC_132899.1:670000-687500 GCF_030463535.1 Salminus brasiliensis
GAAGGTGATGAAGACCTGTGTGTGTGTTTGTGTGTGTTTGTGATTCTGACTGCTGTTTATTCTGATTACAGAGCTGAAAAAAACTGAAGTGTTAAGTGATGATCTGCTTCAGGTATGTGGGTGTGGGGAATGAGGGGTGGGAATGGGGGGTGGGGGGTCATATTATTAAACCTATTGTATGTACCCTAATAATGTGTTAAAATTATGCAGGACAGCAAGCAATTTGATGTGTGTGTGTATGGTGTGTGTGTGTGCTGCAGGTGGAGAAGAGGATGGAGCTAATAAAGCAGGTCTCCCACAGCACTCATAAGAAACTGACTGCCTGTCTCCAGGGACAACAGGGAGCAGAGGTGGACAAACGATCCGTCAGATCTCCATTGGTATGATTGTGTGTGTGTGTGTGTGAAGGCTGAAGAATATATTGATTACTAGAGGTGTAATGGTACACAAAAGTGGCAGTTCAGTTCATGCCACAGTTTGGACTCAGTTGCCATAGCGAAACTCCTATATCCACTACATTTCCCACAATACCATGCAATATCCAGCAGCGTTAGGTTTTGGGTAGCATGTGCTTAAAATGATAATGATATATACATAATGAAGACCTTAGAATGTTCTGGGGACATTAACGATAAAGATCAGAAAAACCTGCAGAATCATCATATCCAGGTGTTTAGATTTATCAGTGAGGTCAGCTGTGAGGAACTGTAAGCTGCATCACACCCAGCCCTGCCTAAAGACGAGTCCGTCCCTCAAAACCACTGAGAGAAACCACAGAGACCAACCATCACTCTGAAGGAGCTGCAGTGAGAGATCAGTGTCTGAGACTGGAGTGACGGAGCACAAGTCAGCCATCTCTGCAGCTCTGAGTAGAACTGGTCTGTATGAAGGGAGAAAAAACATAAACCATTACTGTGGAAAAAGCACATAAAGCACATCTGGAGTTCCCGAGGAAGCAGCAGAGTGACGCAGCTCTGGATGTGTTTTATGGTCAGATGAGAAAAAATGAGCGTTTAGATTTCTTTCAAAGAGCTTCGTCTGGCATAAACCTAACACTGTCCATTCCTCACCAAACCATCCAGTAGTAGAGCCTGGTGGTGGCAGCATCTTGTGGAGATGCTGTTACTTAGCGGGGGACTAGACATATAAAAGCTTAAGAGTAATTCCAAAATTATTTTAGTCTTAGTGTGTATTAATGTGTGTGTGTGTGTGTGTGTGTGTGTTTTCACTGGTAGCGAAAATTGCCACTTGCAGTCCTGGCACAGAGCCTGCAGGATGGAGCTGCTGTACTAGGGGACGACTTACTGTTGGGGTAAACGCACACACACACACACACACGCACATTTACACACTATGACATGTGACACGCCAGCACTCCAACCTCTCCGATACTCTTGGAGTCCGACAGTCCAGCACTCTGAAATGCAGACACTTCAGACGCTCTGATGGTCTGACGCGTCGTCAGTTTGATACTTTGACAGTCTGACGCCTTGTTTGATATTCCAAAACTCACGCTTTTAACAGTCCGACTGGCTGATATTCCGATACTTCAACAGTCCAATACTCCATTACTTCGATATGAGTACAGTCCGACACTCTGACAGTCCGACACTCTGACAGTCCGACACTGCTGCTTCAGTTCCTCTTCCAGCAGACTGCCCCAACCTGCAGGACAGAGCTGGTGGGGAGTTGTAATCCAGAGTGTTACTGTGTGTCTACTACACTACACACACACACACACACACACACACACTTTAACCATTTGTTGTTACTAATGTGTGTGTGTGTGTGTGAGTGTGTGTGCAGAAAGGTACTGAGGTTGTGTGGAGAGACGCAGGACCAGCTGGCTCAGGAGCTGCAAAAGTTTGAGCTGCAGATGGAGAAAGACATCATAGAGCCACTGTACACACTCTCTGAGGTGTGTGTGTGTGTGTGTGTGTGTGTGGTCATTACTGGGTAAAGACTATTCTAGAACTGTAATAATAATAAAATTGTTAGTTCTGAGAGGATTACAGAGGTGTTAATTTTTCTCACAGGTTGAAATTCCAAACATTCAAAAACAGAGGAAGCATTTAGCCAAGCTGGTTCTGGACATGGACTCTGCTCGGACACGGTCAGTGCAACATGAGATCTGGAGTCCTTGATCAACTCCTTTATTCTCACCAAAGCTTTTGTAAACCAATTAACTAATGAACTAATTAATGTTGGTGTCTAATGTGCCTTTTGTACTCCTCTCTTTACCACCATCATTTAAACAGCTGCTTTTTTATAGTGAGTGTGCATCATCTGAGCGTTATAGAGTGCCCCCTACGCTTCTTGTAGTGTATTACAGTCTGTCAGAATGAGTGTGTGAAACATATGATCATTATAGAACACACACTGGAAAACAATGCTCTCCTCTGACCTGTAGGTGGCAGTCGTCTAAGTCTTCAACTCTGACCAATAAAGAGCAGCCATTAGGAGCCAAAGCCGACTCCCTGAGGGAGGAGATGGATGAGGCAGCCAATCGCATGGAGATCTGCAGGGTGAGGCTTTCTGTTTTAACCCCCACCATATTGCTAATGTTACTTTTGCTAATGTAGCCAATAAGTAACAGAGGAAAATTATGACTGATACTCTTAGCTCTGCTCTGTTGTTCAGTCCATGTTCTAGATAACACCTTTTCATACAGTGTCAGACACCACATAATCAAGCCCATTACAGATTTACTAAACAACTCTGTGCTAACCATGCTAATCAGTGGGAAAGTGTAAAATAAAGAAACACCAAATATTAAAGGATAAAAAGGTGCACGTATTCGTCACTGTACAGTGTGGACTGTACAGCGAAATGTGTCCTCCGCATTTAACCCATCTGGTAGTGAACGCACACTCACACACACACACACACACACACACACACGTGTTAGGCAGTGAGTACACACACACACCCAGAGCGGTGGGCAGCCAACTCCAGCGCCCGGGGAGCAGAGAGGGTAAAGGGCCTTGCTCAAGGGCCCAACAGTGGCAGCTTGCCGAGCCCGGGAATCGAACCCACAACCCTGTTAGCGATATCCCGGCGCTCTAACCGCTGAGCCACCACTGCCCTTAGATTTAGATTAATTGGTAATATGATGGGGGGGACAGGGGGAATTTAGATTTTTCACCTGTGCTCAGTTTTATTTATTTTTCATGCTGTTCTGAGCAGAGCCTGAGATTGGGAGAAGGGTCGTGCTGGAATAATTCTTGCGCTCTGTTTCAGGATCAGCTCTCAGCAGACATGTACAGTTTTATGGCCAAAGAAACTGACTATGCAAACTACTTTCAGACGGTGCGTATAAGAGCTCAATGCTCCAAATACACGCCTTTCACTTGTGTAGCTCCAGCCATCAAACTCTCTCTCTCTGTTTCTCTCTTTTCTCAGCTGATTGAGGTTCAGGCAGAATATCACAGGAAGTCCCTGGAGTTGCTTCAGAATGTTCTTCCTCAGATTAAAGCACAACAAGGTGAGAATCAGAGGCTATATATAATCATGCCTCTCCCTTTGGGTGGTCTAAGTTGAGTTTTTCTGGGTGTTGCAGAGCTGTGGGTGGAGAAACCATGTTTTGGGAAGCCATTGGAGGAGCACCTGAGGCTCACCGGCCGGGACATCGCCTTCCCCATCGAGGCCTGTGTCACCATGCTGCTGGATTGTGGTCTGCAGGAGGAGGTGTTCATCCACTAATATGGACAGACTTCCTAACTACTTTTAATGTTGCCAGTTTTGATGCAGAAAAAAAAGTTTATTTACAGACACAGAAGTTTTATATTTATTAAACCATTCAGAATTTACACATCAAAGTACAAGGATATCCACTTTCCTCATTTTCACTGAGTCTCTAGCTACAGCTAAATGCTGGAATAAACAGACTGTAGAAAAAGAATGCAAACACCAAACACACTAAAATCAGCCTGTAAGCAGAAGACACTCTGCTGCTAATCCACTACAGGAACAGAATTAACTACAGTAATCTTCCACTATTCCTCTCTTCAGACTCTTGTTTGGTAAAACAGCTGTTATTAAAATGACAGTAGAACCACTCTTGTGTGCTGGTATCTATATATCTGTGTGTGTGTGTGTGTGCGCGCGCGTGTGTGCATGTGTGTGTGCGCGTGTGTGTGTGTGTGTGTGTTATACAGGGTTTGTTCAGGGTCGCTCCCTCTGCCTCCAAGCTGAAGAAGCTGAAGGCCTCTCTGGACTGTGGTGTTCTGGACATACAGGAGTATTCTGTTGACCCTCACGCTTTAGCTGGTGTGTGTTTATGATCATTTTAGAATCCGTCAGTTTCTCTTGAAGCTGCCGATCAGAATCTTAGTGAAGTATTTTTATCTTCTAGTCCTGCTTTAGTCCTCCTTTAGTCCTGCTGAGTTACCCAGGTGTCTGTTACAGATGCAGCTGTGCTACAGATGTGTTACAGACCCTGTTGGTGTGCTTGTGTTCTGCAGGTGCGATGAAGTCTTACCTACGGGAGCTTCCTGAGCCACTCATGACCTTTGAGCTCTATGAGGAATGGATACAAGCGTCCAAGTCAGTAGCTTAAAACTCTTTCCCCCCAATGATCACAGTAATATAAATGATTAATGATAATTACAATTCTAGAAGGATTTTGTATTTATTAAGAAGTAGTAATGCGTTTCTCTCACTGCTTTATGAGTTTATTTAGTAATGAATAATGTTGAATTCTGTTCTGTGTGGGATGCTGTTGTCTAGTGTTCAGGGTCAGGAGAAGTGTCTGCAGGCACTGCTGTTGGTGTGTGAGAAACTGCCCAAAGCTAACAGTAACAACTTCAGGTGAGTTACAGTGGGGGGAGCATGACCCCTGCTGGTCAGTTTCAGTAATACAGCTTACACCATGTCACTCCATATTCCTGAACGTTTTGGCCAAAATTCTGTAGCATAAACCATAGTGATTAGAGTGAGGTTAGTGGAGTGATTACAGTGAGGTTAGTGGAGTGAGGTTAGTGGAGTGATTGGAGTAAGGTTAATGGAGTGATTGGAGTGAGGTTAATGGAGTATGGTTAGTGGAATGATTGGAGTGAGGTTAGTGGAGTAAGTGGAGTGAGGTTAGTGGAGTAATTGGAGTGAGGTTAGTGGAGTGAGGTTAGTGGAGTAATTGGAGTGAGGATAGTGGAGTGAGGTTAGTGGAGTAATTGGAGTTAGGTTAGTGGAGTGAGGTTAGTGGAGTAATTGGAGTGAGGATAGTGGAGTGAGGTTAGTGGAGTAATTGGAGTGAGGTTAATGAAGTGATTGGAGTGAGGTTAGTGGAGTAATTGGAGTGAGGATAGTGGAGTGAGGTTAGTGGAGTAATTGGAGTGAGGATAGTAGAGTGAGGTTAGTGGAGTAATTGGAGTGAGGTTAATGAAGTGATTGGAGTGAGGTTAGTGGAGTAATTGGAGTGAGGTTAGTGGAGTGAGGTTAGTGGAGTAATTGGAGTGAGGTTAGTGGAGTGCGGTTAGTGGAGTAATTGGAGTGAGGTTGGTGGAGTGATTGGAATGATGGTTAATGGAGTGAGGTTAGTGGAGTAATTGGAGTTAGGTTAGTGGAGTGGGGTTAGTGGAGTAATTGGAGTGAGGTTGGTGGAGTGATTGGAATGATGGTTAATGGAGTTAGGTTAGTGGAGTAATTGGAGTTAGGTTAGTGGAGTGGGGTTAGTGGAGTGATTGGTGTGAGGAATTGGAGTGATGTTTGTTTTTATTTTCAGGTATTTAATAAAGTTCCTGGCGAAGCTGAGTGAGAATGATGCTGTTAATAAAATGACTGCAGGGAACATTGCCATTGTTCTGGGACCTAATCTGCTCTGGCCTCAAACAGAGGGGTAAAAACTCTCTCACTCACTTACTTTTAACCACTCACTCACTTTTAACCACTCTCTCACTCACTCACTTTACCCTTTCTTTCACTCACTTACTTTTAACCACTCACTCACTCACTCTCTCACGCATTTTATCCCACTCTCTCACTCACTCTCTCACTCACTTTTACCCACTCTCTTACTCACTTTTACACACTCACTCTCTCCCTCACTCACTTTTACTCACTCACTCTCTCACTTTCTCTATCAGTATTTAACTCTTCTTGCTGTTTTTCTGTTTTAATAGACTTAATACTGTTATTAAATAAAGAATTAATAGTTAATTATTATGATTATTATTATTATGATTATTATGATATGAATATTAATATGCACATGTATCTATCATACTGTATAATATCGTCTGTCCTTCAACATTTTGAGGAAAAAGTAATGCCTTTATTTATTTATTTATTTTGAATTGTATCACCCTTTATTTCTCTGCTCATGCGTCTGTTTTCCTGTTTTCAGGATTATGACGGACATGATGACCACTGTCTCACTGCAGATTGTGCGGATAATTGAGCCCATAATTCAGCATGCTGATTGGTTCTTCCCTGGAGGTTAGAGACACACATTGACCATATCAAGACTGACCATTTTGACCAATCATAATATCAGACCGGCTAGTTAGAACTGGACTACTGTCCCCTGTCCTCTGTCCCCTGTCCACACGTCTTGCTACATAATTCTCCACAGAACTGTTTGGTGTCTGGAGTTTGCATCTTCTGGAGCTGTGTGGCTCCAATTAGCACAGTGCTAACTGCACCCTCACTCAGTTATCATCAGTACCTCTAATAGACCTGATTATGTGGTTCCTGACACTGTATGACTCACTGCTATCTAGAACATGGATGGAAGTACAGAGCATCTCTCTCTCTCTCTCTCTCTCTCTCTCTCTCAGAGATTGAGTTTAATATAACAGGAAATTACGGCAGTCCTCTCCACACCAACCATAACTCCAGCTACAGCTCAGTCTGGCCTGAAATGGACCATTCTGACCGTAGGATGGAGCACAGGCGGCCTCTTAGCGTTGCTACGGACAACATGATGCTGGAATTTTACAGGAAAGACAGGTAGGACCTTTTTCTGCTTCTCTTGATATCGGAGCAACAGTATGGTTTTTTGTTCCGGTTGGTTTCATCAACAAATAAACATCAACAAACCGTTACGCTCCAATCACTTTACTAAACTATAATTACAGTAAGTTATTTTAGTAGGTAGGTGAATCAGTCGACAAATGCAAAATTCAGTTCCAGCTGCCGGGCCTGGATCCTGGGGCAGATTTTTACTTTCTGGAAGAATCTAGAAATCACCTCCATCAAAATCACTGAGATTCAAAGATTTCCTTACACTCACACAGACCTCTTATATAGCAATAATTGTGTGTGTGTGCATGTGTGTGTGTGTGTGTGTGTGTTTAGTGTGCTGAGGAGTAAGGAACTTTCACCTGTGATTGGACAAAGAGGCCTTCAGATATCACCCCCTGGAGGGCAAACGCAGCTGTCCGAGCACATCCTACACACATTCGGGAAAGGTACGGTTCACTAAGTGTGCGTGTGAGGATCTGATTAGAGGGTTTAATGCTGACACACTACAGGCGGTGTGGGTGGGTGTGTTCTGCCACTGTGGATAATCCTCATAATAATAAAGACAAACAGCAGTAATTATACTAATTATTAGTAATAGATGTATCTCTCTTTCCCTCTCTCTCTCTCCCTCTCTCTCTCTCTCTCTCTCTCTCTCTGAATGACTAGCTAAGAAGCTGGCCCCCATTGCTCCTAAAGCTCCATACTCCCAGTCCAGCAGTTGGTCTGACCACTCCCCCGGTCAGCCTTCACCCATCAGTCTGTCTCCCACACCCCCCACCACCCCCTCCTTCAGCTACTCACAGGTCTATGCCACCATCAGCTCTCCTGGGCACAGTTCCCCCGATACCCTCTCCATCCCTCCTCCCCTCTCTGCCACCCTCCCCAAGATCCGTCCCATCTCCAAACCACCCCGGCACAGGCCCAGCCTGCCCCCACCCCGGCCCCCCAGCCCTCAGCTTTTGGAGCCTGCTGACGCCGCCCTGCTGGACACTCTGAGCGCAGGGGAGAACGTGCCCACAGGTAAAAAATCTGCCCTGAAGCAGAACAGCACAGAACCAGCATCCCACACTTCTGCTCCTTTCCTGAAGTCCAGTTTTAATGTTTTAATGATCCAAAACATTTTCTTTACATCATATAAAGCTCTCCTCTGCGGGATAATTAATGATAAGGCAGTATATTGGAGCAATACATGTATTAATCTGTGTAAATATTAATATGTATATTTTACATGATATAAGAGCAGCAGTTGACTGAAGGGCAGGAGGTGGTCTTTTGTTTTGGTGATTTCTCTCGTAAAGGAACTGATTGGGGTTAGAAAAGCTAATAGCTCTCTTCTTCTGCTTCTGCCAGATTAGTTTCATATGAGCAGCTTTGAGTCTTTATCTCGGGGCTGGGCGATGTGCTGCTAGTTAACAATAAGCAAAGACTTGTTAAGAACTGACAATATTCTTCATATGCATAAAAAGCCTACTCTGTGTCACGATAACAAAATTGATCATGATACGATAAAATATCGTCACATTGTCCAGCCCTACTTTATCCCCTCTACAGTCCGGGTCTGGATACAGTAACTGCTCTTCTGCAACTCTTTCCTCTGTCTTTTCCCTCTTTGCTGTTACAGTATGAAGACCGTGGCTTTTATTTGAGGGGTAAGCAGCTGCTCCCATCCTCACCCTCCATTAACCAGTCTGATAATGTCTTACTGACTGCACCTTGCTAGTGCCAGGATGTGTGTCTGTATCTGTGTGTGTGTGTCTGTATCTGTGTGTGTGTGTGTCTGTATCTGTGTGTGTGTGTCTGTATCTGTGTGTGTGTGTGTCTGTATCTGTGTGTGTGTGTCTGTATCTGTGTGTGTGTGTGTGTGTGTGTGTCTGTATCTGTGTGTGTATGTGTCTATCTGTGTTTGTATCTGTGTGTGTGTCTATGTCTATGTGTGTGTGTGTCTGTATCTGTGTGTGTGTGTGTTTGTATCTCTGTGTGTGTCTGTATCTGTGTGTGTGTGTGTGTTTGTATCTGTGTGTGTGTGTCTGTATCTGTGTGTGTGTGTGTGTGTTTGTATCTGTGTGTGTGTGTCTGTATCTGTGTGTGTATGTGTCTATGTGTGTGTGTGTCTGTATCTATGTGTGTGTGTGTCTGTATCTGTGTGTGTGTGTGTGTGTTTGTATCTGTGTGTGTGTCTGTGTCTATGTGTGTGTGTGTCTGTATCTATGTGTGTGTGTGTCTGTATCTGTGTGTGTGTGTGTGTGTCTGTATCTGTGTGTGTGTGTGTCTGTATCTGTGTGTGTGTCTGTATCTGTGTGTCCTGGGGTGGATTTTTACTCTGGACACTCTGACTGACCCCTCCCCCTGTCCCCCTCTCCCTGAGCTGAGACCTCCAGGCAGTTGGAGCACGTTTTGGACCTGGATTTGCTGCCTTAGCCAGTTTGTCACTCCATTCATTGATTAATTGTATCCATCACGGTCCATCTTTCCAATGCCGGTGTGCTCTCTCTCAGTGGGGAGAGCAGATGCTCAGGATTCTGCTGCTGCTGATTTGTTGTTCTTTATGAAAAACTGTGCTGAAGGCGGCAGTAGGTATAGGAGGAAAGGGCGTGATCCTAGAGCAGAGCCTTGTGGGACACCACATCTTAATTCAGATATCAATTTCTTCTACACCCTACACTGGTCATGATCAGCTCATTTGATGGAATCTGAACCAGGATTGCCATTGCACTTTTGCAGTGACTCCAGCAATGTTCTCCAGCCTGGTTGCTGTGTCTACTGTCTCTGTGCTGTGAGGAGGTCTGACTCCTGACTGAAATCGCTCAAAATAGTGTTTTAGGCAAAAACACCCTTTAAAATAAAGAACCATTTGTGTTTGTTATTGAGACGTATCAGCAGAACCTGGCTTCAAGCTTTCTCACACTCACACACTCTATTACAAACATGGTCCTTTATCCTTTAGCATTCCTCAGAGAACGCTTTGCTGCAGCTTTATTGTTAGGAGTGTATAACTGTGTCTTAGATCTTAATATCTCTCTCTCTCTCTCACTCTCCCTCTCTCTCTCTCTCTCTCTCTCTCTCTCTCTCTCTCTGGCTGTAGATTCTTTGAACGTCCAGGACCTTCCCATCATCACAATAGAACCAAATGTTATGCAGGATGAGAGCTCTGGTGCCCCCTTCAGGATGCCTGTAGCATTGTCTGAATCCGAGGAGGAGTCTGAGAGCACTAAACTTTAAACTGATCAGAGTTTATTACAGTCCAGCCTTATCCGTCCGCTCGGTTCCACCGCCCAGGAATCACTGCTGCTTCACTGCTGAACTTCTCCTCACAGCCGTTCAGACACCCGTCAGCACCTCCCGCTGACTGTAGGAGTGTTATTACACAGAACACGAGATCACTAAGAGAATGATTCATTTATCTGTGGAGTTCATTTTAAAGAATCATATTATGGTGAAGAGATTTATGAATGTTTGTGTGTTTCTAAACTCTTGTCTGATTAGTTCTGACTGTAAACAATCACTTGAGCGTTCGGTGAAGACGAGGTTCTAATGATCTCAGTCCGTTCAACACTGTGATCAGAATGCTTTTACATTCAGCTGTGGGCTACAACCACCATCACCCCCACCATCACCCCTCCCCCACCTCTAAACCCTCCCGCCCCAACCCTCTTCACCAGCTCCCCCAAACCAACACAACCGTATGTTAAAATGTTACTGCAGAATACTGAGCGTCTGCTCTCACAACAACCACTCCCACCAACCATCACCATAAACCCCACCAATCCTCCCAGCCAACACTACCGACCGCCCCCCCGTCCCACCGAGCTGGTGTGATGAGCTGGTGTGATGAGCTGATGCAGTTTGAAGTGTCTTTACTCTTAACTGGTTATTCAGAAAAGTAATCGTCTAATCAATCATCCAAAATTTACCTTAGCTACAAAAAACAGTGTTCCACCAATCAGTGAAGAGTGTTCATTATAAGTCAGGTGCTTCGTTCTGAGAGCAGGAGTGTTGTTGTTGTTGTTGTTGTTGTATAAACTGCTCTCATTAGAACTGAATGATGTTTTTCATTGTAATTTAATTCAGTTTACTTCACAGAAGTGCTTCTCCTTCCACTGACCAATAGCTGCACCTCTCATTTACATACTCCAGCTGTTCACAGACACATCTATAAACTTCACTCAGAGAAGAAGAAGAAGATGATGATGATGAAGTGTCTGTAATGTGTTTATTTACAGTGTGGAGATGCTGGTGGTACTGGTCCCACTGACCACGCCACACTTTCAGTTCCCCTCACTGTACTCACCTGCACACACACACACCTGTCTGAGTGTTAGTGTGAAGAAGAGCAGCAGGTAAAGGTGAGGCAGGAATGATTCAGGGATTATAGTGTGTGTGTGTGTGTGTGTAAATCAGTGTGTGATGAAGGAGGATGACTGTCCAGATGATCAGAATGTGTTCACTTGTATTTTTATTAAATCAGTTTAAAATCACTTTTCATGCCTTTTGTTTTTTTAATTAAATTGTACACCTCACAACATTGTAGCAATCCCTTAGCAACACCATAGCAACCACCTACTGAAGCTGTTGGGGTTTTTGTAAATATAGAGAGTGAAGGACTGGACTTTACTCTGGGTGAGGGTTGGCCAGCTCGGCTGCTGCGGAGCGGCTCTGGGGTTTGTCGATCTGCTGGTAAAGCTGGAGCCCTGCTTTCCCCCGCAGTGATGCCGTTACTGGAACTGTGTGTTTGCTGGTTTTCATATTTAACTTATTTCAGTTTCTGTCTAAATTGATCTTTTCTTTTTTTATAGGTTTTTGTTTAGTTTCTGGATTTATTGTGTTTTAATTTGTGGCCAGTTGATTTTACCCCAGTGGTGCTCAGCTGATGCAAACCCTGAAATAAAGAACGATGAACGCCTAGACTGCAGCCCAGGTAGGGTGAGTCCTCGGTCCTCGGTAGGACTGTCCTATGAAAACTCTTCCTTAGTGGCCTAGATAGAGCAATCTAACCAAGGAGAGTGATGATGTCACCGGAAAGGTCCTGTCTCTTTATAGGCATGACCTGTCATCTACGCTTTGAAACACAGCAGCTGCTGATGGTGATGGTGATGATGTAATGATGATGGTGATCATGTGATGGTGGTGGTGATGATGATGATGTGATGGTGGTGATTATGATGTGATGGTGGTGGTGATGATGTGATGGTGGTGGTGATTATGATGTGATGGTGGTGGTGATTATGATGTGATGGTGGTGATGATGATGTGATGGTGGTGGTGATTATGATGTGATGGTGGTGATGATGATGTGATGGTGGTGGTGATTATGATGTGATGGTGGTGATTATGATGTGATGGTGGTGATGACGTAATGATGTGATGGTGATGATGATGATGTGATGGTGATGATGTAATGATGTGATGGTGCTGAGGTTGATGGGATGGTGATGTGATGGTGGTGATGATGATGATGTGATGGTGGTGATTATGATGTGATGGTGGTGATGACGTAGTGATGATGATGTGATGGTGGTGGTGATTATGATGTGATGGTGGTGATGACGTAATGATGTGATGGTGGTGATGATGATGATGGTGGTGATGATGTGATGGTGGTGATGATGTGATGATGATGTGATGGTGCTGAGGTTGATGTGATGGTGGTGATGGTGGTGAGACGGCGATACATAAACACTGTACAGAGGTCATCACTGTGATGTGACTTCTGGTGGTCAGAACGGTGAACAACAGATGCTGCAAATCAGCAATCAGCATCAGACAAAACATTTATAAATCAGAATTAGAAATACTTTATTAATCCCAGGAAAGAAGCTGCAGTTATTACTTAATATATAAACCAGCAGAACTGTGTTAATCAATAATATATTTTTACATTTGCGAATTATTAACATGAGTTTCTTCTTCTTATTATAACAATATGCAACTTCCCTCCTGGGATCAATAAAGTATTTCTGTATTCTGAACATCTTCAGTATCACCATTATTATTAATAATATTATTATTATTAATAATATCAATATAATAATAATGATAATAATAGTAATAATAATAATAATTTTCTGTAATTTAATAAAAAATGTAGATTAAAATATCTATATATATATAGTTGATAAACCGACAGATTAATCGATCAATAGACTGGAATAAACAAAGCCAGGCCCATTGTCACTTTTTCGTGCGTGTTTATGTTTCTGTCCTTTACATTATTGATCGATTTATTGGTGATTGACAGGCGAGCAGGCGGATGAAGTACCCGTATGCTCGGACTGTGCCGTCTATGTGCGCGTGCGCGGCTCCGGAGGTAAAGATGGCGGCGCGCGCTCTGTGCAAATCCAGGGGGTTTGATCAAGTTTATAAGTCTGTGATCGGATTCAGATCGGGTGAGTGACCAATAATCGATCATAGAGTGTTTATTGTAGGGGTGAGGGCACGCGGAGAGTGGTGGGATTTAGCAGAGCGGGGGGTTAATATGAAGGACAGTTTAACCTTTAACTGCAGCTAACGGCTAACAGGGCTAACAACACCAGACCTATAGCACAATATACACACAGTTTATAGACGCTATATAACACCGCAGAGCTCTATAACGCTTAATTAGTCTTTATAAGAAGAACAGTTTCATTTCTGGTAGTAAACAGCGCTGTTTATCAACTGATCACTGGAATTGTCCGTTCCACCTTAAATGGTGCAGCAGTTCCATTGCGGCACCTTATCTGTCAGCACTGTATCTGCTGCAGCATTTAAGGTGGAACGGTCAGTTCCAGTGAGCACTGTGGTACAGGGATTATATGGGGCTCTTCATCACTGTGACCACTTCAATATATACTTAATGACATGCAGGTGTCGGCGGAGGTGTTCAGCCCCACTGCAAATTATACAAACTTTCATATGGTTGCAATAAACAAACAAACTAGACTAATTTAATATCTCAACACCACTAATGGATCCAGAGCTTTCTCCACAGGCAGCCCAAAACAGCACTCCTAATGACGACTGCAGTCTCAGCATTAGTCAAGTGGGTTTTACATTCTCTCTTATTGGTGTAGTGCAGCATAGTCACGCAGAACGGGAATCGAACCCCAGTCTCCCACATGCTGTGGTAGCTCACTGGCCAATAGTGGTGTTTTCTGTTGCACCACACCAACCATATGTCATTTCAGCTCCATACAGAGAACACAGTGAAAGGAAACAGCGCTCCTCCAGGACCGTGGTGCAGCACAGACACAGTGCATACACAACACAAGTGCCTTCAGTCCCTTCATGACCGGCGTCTTCAGTACTTAGTAGAGAACCTTCTGCAAACGTGATGTACAGCCAGACTCCAGGCACTGGCAGCGCAAATCCCACCAAAGATTTTCTAGGGGGTTCAAGTCAAGCGACTGTGACTGGAAACCAGGCCTGGGTGAATTTGGTATGTTTGGGCTTCAGCTTCCTCACAGAAGGTCAGACGTATACCTGCTTGGATCCATCTTGCCCTCCACACGCTGCAGGTCTGCAGAGCATCACAGGGCCGCTGCAATGCTTCACTGTAGGCAGGGTTTTTTTTTCAGTGGCTGCTTCATTTTTCGTCCTCCAGACATATCGCTGATCCATAGGCCCGAAAAGGTCCAGTTTAGTTTCATCGCTTCACAGAACAGAAACTCAGAACTTCTATGGCTTATTTATCTGGTTTTGAGCAGACTGGAGCCAATTGTTCTCGTGGCCTTGGGTCGGTAGAGGTGTACAGGCATGGAGACCTGCAGTGTTTTGTATATTTCTTAATGTGAAGAATGATACCTTAGTGCTGGCTGCCACCAAATTTCGTTGCAGGTCTTTTGCAGTTATTCAAGGTTCCCCACCACCACCACCACCTTACACTGTTTTTATATAACAATCATTCAGGGACTGTAAAATAACTGTGTGTGTGTGTGTGTGTGTGTGTGTGTGTGTGTGTGTGTGTGTGTGTGTGTGTGTGTGTGTGTTAGCGTCTGATTTCACTAAAAATGACCTACCTGGACCCTACCCCAAGACCCCTGAGGAGAGAGCAGCAGCAGCTAAAAAATACGGCATGAGGGTGGAAGACTATCAGCCCTACCCTGACGATGGACTAGGGTTAGTAAATCTCTCTAAGCCCAGAGTAGAAGAGTGTGGGCATGTAGACACTGCTTCACATCCCTTGACCATACATGGAACCTCCACAATCAACCTGCTTTCACTTTGTGTGTGTGTGTGTGTGTGTGTGTGTGTGTGTGTGTGTGTGTGTGTGTGTGTGTGTGTGTGTGTGTGTGTCTCTACACAGGTGTGGAGATTATCCTAAGCTGCCCAACCGCTCGCAGCATGAGAGAGACCCCTATTACTCTTGGGACCACCCAGACCTGAGGAGGAACTGGGGTGAACCGGTAACCACACACTAAATCACCCTTCCCTCCCACATCCCTGTTCCTCAGACCCACCTGTAACATCTCTGTCTCTCTGTAGATGCACTGGGACTTTGATATGTATACCAGGAACAGGGTGGACACATCTCCAGTGTTGGCTGACTGGGCCACCATGCGCAGAACCGTGCTGGGGTTCGTGGGGTTCATGCTGCTGATGTGTGGGGTGGGGGAGCTGTTCCCTTCACATCATCCTGTGGTGAGAGACTCTCCTCTAACACTCGTAGCCGGGAAGAACTGGAGTTACTGTTCTAGATAAGCTCTTTAATTCAGTGTTTCTCAGCCCAGTACTTCAGTTCATCACATGGTTCCACCGAGTCTTTTACACTAGAGGTTAGAACCAAAGTGTGGAACTGCCTGGGCTCCAAGTACTGGGCTGAAAAGCACTGGTAGAATAGAACCTATTCAGGCTACAGCCGTTTAGCAATGAGAAATGAGTGCTAAGTGTGTGTGTGTTTGTGTGTAGGCGCCGAAGCAGTACCCCTACAATGACCTGTACCTAGAAAAAGGAGGAGACCCAGAGAATGCACCTGAACCTGTCAAACATTATGAAATCTGAGAGTGGCCCTCTGTGGGAGTGAGGGGGAATATCTGTCTGTAATAAACTAAATTAAATCATCTCTGTCGTGTCTGTTTGATCATTTCTGTACTAATTAATTTCAGCAGTTTATCTGGAGGTGTCTCAGTCTGCCCCTTTATCAGTGTTGTTCCCTGGTTTAAGGTTCAAGGTGATCAGCCTGAACACACCAAACTCATAAATGTGAAGAAAAAAAGCAGACCGCTCCCCCACGAATGATCAGACAGGGTGACTGGGGTGGAAGTGACCACGGTGAGACTGATCGATGGCGTTCGAGATACCACTACAGTATTAAATCTTGATACGAGTGATACATATTTAATACGTCAGGAAATTATGTTTTCACCACAGCTTTTTTATGAATATTAAAATTAAAAACATGAATACTTAACTAATCATTAACCCCTTGAACTTTGCTCAAGTTATTTCAAGCTGTAGTAGATGCAGTGTACAGGTAATCCAGCAGGGGGCAGGAGGACAGCTTATCTGATTTAATTTACTGATTTATGTAATATTAATTAACTGTTATTACTATTGTCTATGTCTACTTTCAAAGAGGCCATTAATCATTCAAGGTTATTAATAATATAAGCATCACACTGTTGTTGCAGGTCTTAAAACTCTGAAATATTAGACACAACTTTAAAGTGTTCAGTATTAAGCTTGGTTAGAATAGGCCAAAATCGCTGTGTCGACTGAACACCACAATATTAATCTGTATTAAAATATATACAGTGAAAAAGAAAATCTACATTTGTTATATATAGTATTTTATGATTAATAATTAATGTACGGTAGCTGGTCTACCTGTGACTGGAGGAAATAAAATATTGTATTTATTATTATTATTATTATTAATAATAATAATATATTTAAAAAAAAAAAAAAAAAAAACACTAAAACTGCACTTCCCAGCAACCCTGGCGGACTACATTTCCCGGCAGCCCTGGCAGCGATTCCGCTGAGCGTTGGGGAGTGAAGCTTCTTCAGGGCGGTCTGTCCCCCAGCTGTAAGTACAGACAGCAGGGCTTGAATAAACCGCGTCAGTCTGCTCGGTGTTCACACGGCGCAACGCGTTAATCCGGTTTAACGTGATCCGCGTGCACAGAACGGCCACGCTCCGCAGGCGGGAGTTCAGCAGGTTAGCGTTAGCCTCACTGGGACGGGTTTTACCCACACCTGTTCTCGGGCAGGCCCCGCCCCTCCTGGGCTGTGATTTGGTAGCGGAATGAGGCTCGGCGCGCTCTGGATCGGCGGAGCTGCTTGTCAGTCTGAGCTGCCAGCCACTCAGGACGCGAGAGGGGCGGGGCAGTGGGGGAATAGGGGCGGGGCAGTGGGGGAAAACGGGCGCGGAAAAAAAAACAGTAGCATCGTCCGGAGGGGTTAGCTTAGCTTAGCTTAGCTTAGCTTAGCTTAGCTTAGCTTAGCTTAGCTTAGCTTAGCTTAGGTTAGCTTAGGTTAGCTGGTGAAGCTGAGAGCTGCAGTTAGCCTCGCGCTAAAGCTGGAAGTGTAGATTTAGGGGGAAGAGAGGCTGATTAATGAGAGA